>NW_028188172.1:1175000-1180000 GCF_964204655.1 Triturus cristatus | reverse complement strand
CAACAACATTTTTCAAGGGAAAAAACAATGAAGTAACTCCAGAAATAACAATGAAGTCAGGAGTTAAGCAAGGTGACTCTTTATCCCCACTGCTGTTTAATATTGCCATGGATCCTCTGATCTGTGATCTTCAGAAAGAAGGCAAGGGCTTCACATTCGGCTCCAATGATCTCATCAAGCAAATCACCGCTCTGGCCTTTGCCGATGACATCGCAGTACTCAGCAACACCTGGGAAGGAATGAGTACAAATCTGAAAATCATTGAAAAATTCAGTAAAACAACAGGATTAAAACTTAATGTGAAAAAAACACATGGATTTTATATAAGTCACCATAAAGATAAGATCCTGGTAAACAACTGTAAACCATGGCAATTTGAAAAACAAAACATTGAAAACATCCACCCAGGAGAAAGTGAGAGATACCTCGGACTGAACTTTGATCCACACACTGGCCATTCAAGCAACAACAAAATTAATGAAGTTCTTGTTGACTGGGCTCAAAAACTCGACAATCTACCACTTAAGCCCACACAGAAAATAGAAATATTCTGTCAATACTTGATCCCTAAACTGTCATTTAAACTGGAAATGACAGGAACAGAAGCGGAAACTTTAAACATTCTGGATCAAACAATTAGAAAGTATGTCAAACATTTTCTACACCTACCTGCATACACATGTGATGGTCTCCTATATTCAAAAAGATCCTTTGGGGGCCTCAGTATTCCAAAGTTATGTACGACAATTGGTCTGAACAAAATTAATAACTTATTGTACTTATGGTAGCTTATTGTACCTCAGGGAAGCTCCAGATCTGTACATAGCTCATTCATTCATGTATGCAGGAGAAGTAATCAATGAAAAAATTGATAGCATTATTAAAACACACAAACTCAACATTTTAGGCAGTAGATTTCTGAGTCATGAATTGAATTTGGTAGCAACATATGACTGGAGGAAAGAAGAATTTGAGAAATGGGCAAATCTCCCTGTCCAAGGTGATGGTATAAAATACTTAGCAAGTAATCCAACCTCAAATTTTTGGATCAGCAAACATAACAAAATAAAAGAAAATCAATACATAGCTGCGCTAATGTTGAGAGCAAATGTCTTGTATACTAGAGAAACCATCACTAGGGGAAGAAATCGTACATTTGCTACTTGTAGATACTGTAAAGATGTGTGTGAAACAATTGCACATATTTCAGGTGCATGTCCTAAAACCAAGGACATAAGAATAAAAAGGCATAACAAAGTGTTGGAATTGCTAATTGATAGAGCAAAAAGGTGTAGATGGATGACATACAGGGAACCTCATGTCAAAAATAGTCAAGGTGAACTAAGAAAACCAGATGTAGTGTTCACCAAAAATGGTACTGCTGTAGTGGTTGATGTTTCAGTTCGTTATGAAAACTCTCAGAATTCCCTTCAATTAGCGTATGAGAGTAAAGTTAAATACTATCAGGATCTATCACAGCAAATCAAAGATCTGCCCGGAGCCCTGAAGCCCTGGAGCCCTGCAGCCCTGGAGCCCTGCAGCCCCGGAGCCCTTCAGCCCCGGAGCCCTGCAGCCCCGGAGCCCTGCAGCCCTGGAGCCCTGCAGCCCTGGAGCCCTGCAGCCCCGGAGCCCTGCCAAGCCCGGACGACACTTCCCCGGGCGTCCGGTGCTCCCTCCTCCAGCCCGCGGTGAGGCAAAGTGCCCAGGATGGGCTCCACCGGGCCTCCCATGCCTGAGGCCCAGCGTGGGGTCTATGAGCCCCCCCAGAGGCCTGCAGCCCCAAAGCCCTGCAGCCCTGGAGCCCTTCAGCACGGAGCCCTGGAGCCCTGCAGGCCCGGAGCCCTGCAGCCCCGGAGCCCTGCAGCCACGGAGCCCTGCAGCCCCGGAGCCCTGCAGCCCCGGAGCCCTGCAGCCCCGGAGCCCTGCAGCCCTGGAGCCCCGCAGCCCCGGAGCCCTGCAGCCCTGGAGCCCTGCAGCCCAGGAGCCCTGCAGCCCTGGAGCCCTGCAGCCCCGCAGCCCTGGAGCCCTGCAGCCCCGGAGCCCTGCAGCCCCGGAGCCCTGCAGACCTGGAGCCCTGCAGCCCCGGAGCCCTGGATCCCTGCAGCCCCGGAGCCCTGCAGCCCTGGAGCCTTGCAGCCCCGGAGCCCCGGAGCCCTGCAGCCCTGGAACCCTGCAGCCCCGGAGCCCTGCAGCCATGGAGCACTGCGTGGGCAGGCGGGAACCCTAGCGCGAAGGCTTGGGGTTGGACAGATGGGAGTCCTTTCAGTCCCGGCCATCTGGTCGGACCTTTCCCTCAGCCATCTGGTCGCACGCAATGCTTTCCAATGGGGCAACCAGATGGCCGGGCCAGCCTGGAAGTCCCGATGAGGGCTCATTTGACTCCCGGATCCCAGTCAGGGCTCCAGGAGGTCGGGCGCATCCGCGCCTAGGATCCCCTCTGTCACTTGGAGCGCGAGGGTTACAAGAAAGGTGGGTAGCCTTCCTCCGGATTAGTAGGGGCAGGGTATTCCGGGACACCCCTCCTGGGGATGGCGGTTCTCAGGCGGGGACCAGATGGGCCAAGCCCGGACGACACTTCCCCGGGGCGTCCGGTGCTCCCTCCTCCAGCCCGCGGTGAGGCAAAGTGCCCAGCACGGGCTCCATGGGTCCCCCGGGTGTCTGGGCCCCGGGAGCTCCACCGGGCCTCCCATGCCTGAGGCCCAGCGTGGGGTCTACGAGCCCCCCAGAGGCCTGCAGCCCCAAAGCCCTGCAGCCCTGGAGCCCTTCAGCCCGGAGCCCTGGAGCTCTGCAGGCCCGGAGACCTGCAGCCCCGGAGCCCTGCAGCCCCGGAGCCCTGCAGCCCCGGAGCCCTGCAGCCCCGGAGCCCTGCAGCCCCGGAGCCCTGCAGCCCTGGAGCCCTGCAGCCCTGGAGCCCTGCAGCCCCGCAGCCCTGGAGCCCCGCAGCCCCGGAGCCCTGCAGCCCCGGAGCCCTGCAGCCCCGGAGCCCTGCAGACCCGGAGCCCTGCAGCCCCGGAGCCCTGGATCCCTGCAGCCCCGGAGCCCTGCAGCCCTGGAGCCTTGCAGCCCCGGAGCCCTGCAGCCCTGGAGCCCTGCAGCCCCGAAGCCCTGCAGCCATGGAGCACTGCATGGGCAGGCGGGAACCCTAGCGCGAAGGCTTGGGGTTGGACAGATGGGAGTCCTTTCAGTCCCAGCCATCTGGTTGCACCTCTCCCCTCGGCCATCTGGTCGCGCGCGCAATGCTTTCCAATGGGGCGACCAGATGGCCGGGCCAGCCTGGAAGTCCCGATGAGGGCTCATTTGACTCCCGGATCCCAGTCAGGGCTCCAGGAGGTCGGGCGCATCCGCGCCAAGGATCCCCTCCATCACTTGGAGTGCGAGGGTTACAAGAAAGGTGGGTAGCCTTCCTCTGGATTAGTAGGGGCAGGGTATGCCGGGACACCCCTCCAGGGCTGGTGGTTCTTTGCCGGGGACCAGATGGGCTATGCCCGGGCAACATCCTCCCAGGCGTCCGGGGCTCCCTCCTCCGGCCCACGGCGTGGCAAAGTGCCCAGGGACGGGTCCTGGGCAGTCCTCCCCCGGGGCGCCCGGGCCCGAGAGCTCCGTCGGTCCTCCCTGTGCCTGAGGCCCAGCCGCTGTCCCCGAGCTCCCCCGGGAAGCAGAGCCCACCGAGCCCTTGGATCAGGCGGGAGCCCTACCGCTATGGCCCGGCTCTGGGCGGGCAGATGGGAGTCCTTTCAGTTGCCGGCCATCTGATCGCTCCTTTCCCCTCGGCCATCTGGTCACGCGCAATGCTTACCTATAAGGGGGGCCAGATGGCTGGGCTGGCCTGGAAGTCCCGATGAGGGTCCATTCGCCTCCCGTATCCCAACCAGGGCTCCAGGAGGCCGGGCGCGTTTGCCCCAAGGGTCCCCTCTGTCACTCGGAGCGCCCGGGTTTCAAGAAAGGGGGGTAGCCTTCCTCCGGATTACTAGGGACAGGGTACTCTGGGACCCATCTCGGTCCTCAGCCGGCAGCTGGACGGGCCCGGATGCTGCCCTGGTTCTGTCCCGGGGCCGGCCGCGTGGCAGGGTGCCCGGGACAAGGGGTCTGGAGGGTCCGGGGAGGCTTCCCCTGCGCCTGTGGTCCTGGGAGCCCCGGCTGGGTCCAGGGGCCCGGCCGGGCCCTGGGTCAGGGGCTCCGGCCCTGGGCCCCGTCCCCAGGCCTGCGGCACTCCCAAAGGCCCGGGACAGGGTTCCGTTGTGGCCAGGGAGCCTCCCCTCGCTCGGCTGGGTTCAGGAGCTCCGGCCGGGCCCCTGAGGGCCCCGGGGAGGGCGGCCTCCCCGCCCCGGGCTCCGTCCTGGGTCCTGCCGCGTGGCAGGGTGCCCGGGACGGGGTCCGGAGGGCCTGGGGAGGCTTCCCCTGCGCCTGGAGACCTGGGGGCCCCGGCTGGGTCCAGGGGCCCGGCCGGGCCCTGGGTCGGGGTCTCTGGCCCTGGGCACCCTCCCCCGGCCTGTGGCACTCCCAAAGGCCTGGGACGGGCTTCCGTTGTGTCCAGGGAGCCTCCCCTGGCTCGTCTGGGTTCAGGAGTTCCGTCCGGGACCCTGGGGGCCCCGGGGAGGGCGGCCTCCCCGCCCCGGGTCCTGCCGCATGGCAGGGTGCCCGGGACAGGGTCCGGAGGGCCCGGGGAGGCTTCCCCTGCGCCTGCGGACCTGGGGGCCCCAGCTGGGTCCAGGGGCCCGGCCGGGCCCCGGGTCAAGGTCTCCGGGCCCCGTCCCCCGGCCTGCGGCACTCCCAAAGGCCCGGGACGGGCTTCCGTTGTGTCCGGGGAGCCTCCCCTCGCTTGTCTGGGTTCAGGAGCTCCGGCCGGGCCCCTGAGGGCCCCGGGGAGGGCGGCCTCCCCACCCCGGGCTCCGTCCTGGGTCCTGCAGTGTGGCAGGGTGCCCGGGACTGGGTCCGGAGGGCCCGGGGAGGCTTCCCCTGCGCCTGCAGACCTGGGGGCCCTGGCTGGGTCCAGGGGCCCG
>NW_028188172.1:1147500-1162500 GCF_964204655.1 Triturus cristatus | reverse complement strand
TACCTAACTTACATATAGACACATGTGTACCTATCAGTCACTCCTATGGCAGGCCTTAACAATCCTGGAGGCAGAGTGCTTGGTAACATGTGAGATGGTGCTCTAGCATGAGCTGAGCCTGTCTGCAGCTTTCGGAACCAAGTCCTTATAGCTGTTCTATGATATAGCCTACCATATACTCTTAAAGTGCCTTATAATCTTAAACGGTTATGGTAACTATGGTTTGGCTTTATCGAAACATGTCGTGTAAGGTGTCTAACACTGTGGAATAATACCCCCATGCCATTTCTGGACATGAGGATATTATTCCCCCTTTCTAGAGGGAAAGACATGTTAAAATCATACTTCACTGTTAGCCTCTGACCAAAGCCTCAGCATCACAAAATGGATGCTGCTGCCACGACACAAGTCTGACCTCCTGCAGCTGGGAGTGATCCCAGCCAGTGAGGCCTGGACAATAGGTTTCCTGCTTGGGGAGGTGCTAGCACCTCCCCAGACAGCCTTTAGTGTATTGGGGCAGGGTGGGCTGACAGGAATGAGACATGCCTGGGGCACACAAGGTGTTCCTTGCATAGTCCAGTTCAAACCGGCGCTGGGGCACTCCAGCCCCAGCTCTGGCGCGAAACTGGACAAAGGGAAGTGGGTGTAACCACCCCCTCCCAGGTCCCACCCATAAGGCGTGACCTAGCAGGTATCCCAGCCCCCCCAGATTAGTATAAGAGTGGGAGTTGGGCCTCAAGACTTTAGATTATCCTGAACCTGCAAACTTGAACAGAAACTCTGGACCTTCGACATTCGACGAAAGAAGAAGACTGAAGAATCTCCCTTGTGGCCAAGGAGTGGCTACCCTGTGCAAACAGGCACCATCAAGAGACTACCCTTTGCTTTGCCCACGTTCTACGAGGAACCGACTGCAGAGCCCGACCAGAGCCTTGACTTCCAGACTTCTCCGACCCTGATCCACATCCACAGCAGAGCTGAGATCCGTGGAGGCGACGAGCGACATGGGACCGGCTACCTGGGAAAAGTGGCTAGTAACTTCAAGCGCAGCTTCTGAGGCACCCTCGAAGTTGTGCACCGGGGATTGAGAAGCCCCAACCCCAAGCACCATCTGCACCGAAGATCAGCCCCCCACACTCCACGAGTCCTGCGTGGGGCCCTTCTGCATTTTCCTGCTTGCCGCGTCTGTCCGGTTGCTGGCCCGCTGGCTAGTGGCCTTTGTGACGACGCACCCTGAAATCTTCTGCGCTGGTTTGGCTCCTCCAGACTGGCTCCCGCTTCTCTGCAAAGAAGAAGCACCCCAGACCTTCCTGGTCTGCACCAGAAGCAAGTCCTCCGTTCTTCGTGGGTTCCGCTTGCCAAGGCTTGGTGAGTCCTAGTCCAACTTCGACGCCGCCGACAGCAAGAGCCTTCGTGGGACAGCTCGCCTCCTGGTCCTGGTCGTCCTCGACGCTTCCTGGTCCTCCTGGCTGCAGCGACAAGCTTCACCTTCACCTGCAATCTTCATGACATCGCCTGGTTCCTTCCTGGTTCCACGTGGTCACTGGCTAGTGACCTTGACTCTGTCCCTTCTGCTTGCAGGTCTCCTCTCTTCTTGATCCCAGCCTTGGGATCCACCGGACACTCTTCACTGACTGCCTGTCAGCATCTTTCTTCAGGCATCCATAGGAGTCGACGACGAAAACCGACGCATCTTCACCCCTATGCACCCGCAGCCTGTGGGCTAGGTAACTTGGGTACTCCGGTGGTCATCAGGATAGTGACTATCCTAGTGTCTAGTTTTCCAGTCTCGACTTCCTAGCTACTCCGGAAGTGTCCTAAATCTATCGTTTTCTAAACTATACTATTGCTAGTGACTTTTACGCATTACGCGTAAGTGTTTCCACTCTGCACACGAATCCCGTGGGCCTCCCACTTCCTAACTAACGCTAGTGTAGTGTAGCCCCAGCGATTCCCTAGGCCTAGGCCTATTCTATTTCCGTGACAGTGGTCCTTATACCACTTACTTAGTATATGGTTTGCGTGGCCCCTAGGGCCTAACTGTATTACTTACCTGTGTGACTTAATGTATGCTTAAATAAGACTGTGTTGTACTTACCTCTAATCTCATAAAGAGTGCTGAGGGTTTGACTAGAATAAATACACTTTATTTTATATATATATCTGTTGTGGTGTCCTTTCATTTGGTATTCAAGGGATTATATATGGTATCACAGCTGGCTTCACATGCCATTCAGAGTTTAGCCTAAGACTGCTCTTGTCCATGCTACCACTAGGATAGCTGGTCTATAAGGTTGACTTTACAACCAATCACCATAAGGGTATTTGGACTGATATAAGGTGTACACTAGAACTAGTGACATCATACATCAGGCCAACTTCTCACATTGGTGAGCAGCGGTTGGGATCTGAGCTTGCTGTTGTAATACCATTGTAATCTTGAGATACTAAATTGAAAGATCACAGAGATATTGTCTAGGTACATATAACATAGATTATAATACTTAAGTCCTACTGGACTTAGTAGTTGTAGGTTGAAGGGAGTAAAACACCCTGACTACAACTACTAGAGAGGTTTAGTAGAAACAACTAGTGTAGGTAGGTGCACACACCACACCCTCACTAGATCATGTCTCTGAGAGGAGATCAAGTAGATGCTCTCTCAGGAGGGTCAGGTCTGCGACCCCCTCTAGATATGATACCTTAACATTCCAGGAGATGAGACAATTGTGTACCTACAGAGGAATAAAACAGGGTGCAAACCCTACCCTCCTTCAGTTAAGACAACTCCTAGAGGAGTATGATACTCTTAGGGCCTCTCAGGCAGGTACCCTAGGTACAGAGGAGGGTCTACCCACCACAGAGGAGTCAGATGGGGCTTCAGATGGAGAGGTAGACAGCCAGGGCCAAGTAGGAAGACTTAGCCAGGCTAACCTAAGTTTACATGGGAGTTTGCATGGGGTCCCCCCATACAGACCCCCAAGTGGGCTTAACCAGAGAAACAGGAGGGACAGATCCCCTTCAAGGGAATCCATCCACTCCTATGTCTCTAGCATCTCTAGTGTTTCCTCTCACAGGGGAATGACTTCCCCTGAGAGAAAGGAACATGAAGCCAGAATGAGGGAAGCTAATCTGAGGATTCAGAGGGAAGAACTTGCCCTTGCCAAGGAGAAGCTTGCTCTGGCTAGAGAGCAAAAGTTAAGTGGGTCAGAACCCACTGGTGGCAGCAATATCCCTAAGGATAGAGACAGGCACTATGATAATAGAAACCTGAGCAAGATTGTCCCTCCCTACAAGTGTGGGGATGACATCCACAAATGGATAACTGCTTTGGAGAGAGCTTGCAAAGTACAGCAGGTACCCCAAAGTCAGTGGGCAGCTATCTTGTGGCTCTCCTTCTCTGAGAAAGGTAGAGACAAGCTCCTCACAGTTAGTGATGAGGATGCAGATAATTACACTGTCCTGAAGAGTGCTCTGATTGATGGGTTTGGCCTAACCACTGAACAATACAGGTTGTTGTTCAGGGATACCCAGAAGACACAGACTCAGGACTGGACTGACTTTGTAGATTGTGCCACTAAGGCTCTGGAAGGCTGGCTAATGGGAAGTAAGGTTAAGGACTATACAGGATTGTATAATTTGATCATGAGAGAACAAATACTTAACAACTGTCAAAACCAGCTATTGCATCAACACCTGATTGATTCTGATCTGACTTCTCCCCAAGAATTGGGAAAGAAGGCAGATAGATGGGTCAGGACTAGAGTTAAGCAGAAAAACCAGAACCAGGGCGGTGATCAGAAAAAGGCAGACCAGAAGGGTAATGATCAGAAACAAAAAGACCAGAAGTCTTCACCAGGCCCCCAAAAGGCTCAGGGGGAGGGTGGTCCCAAAAAGGATAAAAAGAAAGATGGCCAAAAGAAACCATGGTGCAACTATTGTAAGTCCAACTCACATTGGTTTAGTGAGTGCACCAAAAAGGATAAGCCCCCAGCCACCATTGCCCCTAAGGCAACTGTACCCCCTAGTTCAGCTGTAAGTGGTGGTTCCCAGCAAAAGGGTGTAGTAGGGTTAACCCTGGGAACTGAGGAGGATTCTGGCCTAGTCAGAGTACCTACTCAGGCTGTTCTGATCTGTGATGGGGACTTAGCTTTGTCCTCTACTGTAGGCCCCAGTAACCTGGGCAAGTACAGACAGACTCCTTTTATCAACCAAAGAATGGCTCAGGCCTACAGGGACACTGGGGCTAGTGTCACAATGGTGACACCTGCTTTTGTGGACCCTGGACAGATCATACTAGGTGAGAATTACCTAGTGACCAACGCTAGCAATGCCACTACCTCCCATAGTGTGGCTATTGTTAACTTCTCCTGGGGAGGGGTAACTGGCCTCAAGAAAGTTGTTGTTAGTTCAGACCTTCCTGTAGAGTGTTTACTGGGCAATGATCTTGAAACTTCAGTTTGGTCTGAAGTGGAGTATAGGACCCATGCAGAAATGCTGGGGATAGATGCACATGGCCTTGCTGTGACCAGGTCACAGGCCAAAAAGTGCACCACTGAACAAGTGCTGGATCCTGAAACTATGGACCAGTCACAACCCAAGAGAAAGAGCAGTAGGGTAAAGGCTGTGCCTTCCCCCCTGCCTCAGGTGGTGGATCAGCCCTCCCAGGAGGATGATTCTGAGAGCCCTGAAGGAACTGTTCTAGAAGAACTTGAACCTGATCAGGTTGAGTTTCTTGGGACAGGGGGACCTTCAAGGGCAGATCTGAGGCAGGCTCAATTAGACTGCCCCTCTCTTGAACCCCTCAGACAGCTGGCTGCTGCTGAGGCTGCAGGGAATGCTCAAGGTACCCATAGAGTGTATTGGGATGAAGGGCTACTGTATTCAGAGGCTAGAGACCCCAAGCCTGGTGCATCCAGGAGGTTGGTCATACCACTGAAGTTCAGAGGCTTCCTTCTTACCTTGGCCCATGATATTCCCCTTGCAGGACATCTAGGCCAGAACAAGACTTGGGACAGGCTTGTCCCTCACTTTCACTGGCCCCATATGTCAGAAGATACTAAGGAGTTTTGTCGCTCCTGTGTCACCTGCCAAGCCAGTGGCAAATCAGGTGGCACCACAAAGGCCCCCCTCATACCACTACCTGTGGTGGGGGTCCCCTTTGAAAGAGTGGGCATAGATATTGTAGGACCAATGGACCCACAAACAGCATCTGGGCACAGATTCATACTGGTGATAGTGGACCATGCCACCAGGTACCCAGAAGCAATTCCCCTGAGGACCACAACAGCTCCTGTTGTGGCAAGGGCCCTGCTTGGAGTATTCTCCAGAGTGGGCTTTCCAAAGGAGGTCATTTCTGACAGAGGTGCCAACTTCATGTCAGGATACTTGACTGCAATGTGGAAGGAGTGTGGTGTTAACTACAAGTTCACCACACCCTATCACCCACAGTGCAATGGGCTTGTTGAGAGATTCAACAAGACCCTAAAGGGAATGATAAAAGGATTACCAGACAAGCTTAGGCGAAGATGGGACATCCTTTTACCCTGCCTTCTGTTTGCTTACAGAGAGGTCCCACAAAAGGGGGTTGGCTACAGCCCTTTTGAGCTTTTGTTTGGGCATCCTGTAAGAGGACCCCTGTGTTTGGTGAAGGAAGGATGGGAGAGACCTCTCAGACAACCCAAACTAGACATAGTGGATTATGTACTTGGTCTCCGCTCCAGGATGGCAGAGTATATGAAGAAGGCTTCTAAAAACCTTGAGGCAAGCCAAGAACTCCAAAAAGCTTGGCATGACCAAAAGGCTGTACTGACTGTTTACCAGCCAGGACAGAAAGTGTGGGTGTTGGAGCCAGTGGCCCCAGCAGCACTCCAAGACAAATGGTCTGGACCCCACACTATTGTTGAGAAAAAGGGAGAAGTCACCTACTTGGTGGACCTTGGGACTCCCAGAAGCCCCCACAGGGTGCTTCATGTCAACAGATTGAAGGCATATGTTGACAGGGCAGACATGGGGCTACTCATGGCTACAGATGAGGGGCAGGAGGAAGAGAGTGACCCTCTCCCAGACCTGTTGACTCAGAACCCTGATGATGGCTCAGTTGATGGTGTGGTCTTTTCAAACAGCCTCACTGTCCATCAGCAACAGGACTGCAGACAAGTTCTGCAATCCTACAGACATATGTTCTCTCTGACCCCAAGTCAGACAAACTGGTGCACCCATGAGGTGGACACTGGTGACAGTCTGCCTGTGAAGAGTAAAATCTACAGGCAACCTGACCATGTCAGGGACTGCATAAAAGTTGAGGTACAAAAGATGTTGGAGCTGGGAGTCATTGAACCTTCAGAGAGCCCTTGGGCTAGTCCTGTAGTTCTTGTGCCAAAACCTCACACCCAAGATGGTAAGAGAGAGATGAGGTTTTGCGTGGATTACAGAGGTCTCAATGCTGTCACTAGGACAGATGCCCACCCAATACCTAGGGCAGATGAGCTCATTGACAGACTGGCAGCTGCTAAGTTTTTGAGCACATTTGACCTGACAGCAGGCTACTGGCAAATCAGACTAGCTGAGAGTGCAAAGGCCAAAACTGCTTTCTCAACCCCAGGAGGACATTATCAATTTGTGGTAATGCCCTTTGGTTTGAAGAATGCACCTGCCACTTTCCAAAGGTTGGTGAATCAAGTCCTTACTGGGTTGGATGATTATTGTGCAGCTTATCTTGATGATATTGCTGTCTTTAGCTCCACCTGGGAGGATCACCTGGTCCACCTGAGGAATGTTATAGAGGCCCTGCAAAAGGCAGGCCTCACTATCAAGGCCACTAAGTGCCTGATAGGGCAGAGCAAGGTTGTATACCTGGGCCACCTAGTTGGTGGGGGTCAGGTTCAACCACTGGAGAGCAAGATCCAGACCATAAAGGACTGGACTCCTCCAACTACCCAGACTCAGGTCAGAGCTTTCTTGGGCCTGACTGGGTACTACAGAAAGTTTGTTAAGAACTATAGGTCCATAGTGACACCACTTAATGACTTGACCTCCAAGAAGATGCCAAAGAAAGTTCAGTGGACAGTAAGCTGTCAAAAAGCATTTGATGACCTGAAGCAGGCCATGTGCAGTGCACCTATTCTGAAAAGTCCAGACTACTCCAAAGAGTTCATTGTCCAGACAGATGCTTCTGAGTTAGGTGTGGGAGCTGTTCTTTCACAACTGAATGTAGATGGTCAAGACCAGCCCATTGCTTTTATAAGTAGAAGGCTGACCCCTAGAGAGAAACGTTGGTCAGCTATTGAGAGGGAGGCCTTTGCTGTGGTTTGGGCCCTGAAGAAGCTGAGGCCATACTTGTTTGGCACTCACTTCAAGATTCAGACAGACCATAAGCCCCTCTTGTGGCTAAATCAGATGAAGGGTGAAAATCCCAAACTTCTTAGGTGGTCCATTTCCCTACAGGGGATGGACTTCACAGTGGAACATAGACCTGGGACTGACCATGCCAATGCAGATGGACTCTCCAGATATTTCCACTTAGAACATGAAGACTCAACTGGTCAAGGTTAGTTTAATGTCCCTAAGTTTGGGGGGGGGGGTTGTGTAGGAGAGTAGGGTCTGCTTTCTATGTTCACCCCCACTTTTTGCTTTTGCTTTACTGGTTTTCGACTTAGATGTGGCTGTGGGCCTGCTAATCAGACCCACAGCCCTGCTGTTCTCTCTCTAAATTAATACTATGTACTTTAGGTACATAACCCATTTGGATAGGATCACCTTATTGGCCCCTGTACAGTGTACCCTAGGTACCCAGGGAATAGGTTTACCCTAGGCCTACCAGGGGCTGCAGCATGTATTATGCCACCCCTGGCCTGGCCTTCCATTTTGACACAACTGGCTGATCACTCAGCTGGGGCAAGGTCGTGTAATCACCCCTTGCTTAGGTGTAGTATTCCTATACCTAACTTACATATAGACACATGTGTACCTATCAGTCACTCCTATGGCATGCCTTAACAATCCTGGAGGCAGAGTGCTTGGTAACGTGTGAGATGGTGCTCTAGCATGAGCTGAGCCTGTCTGCAGCTTTCGGAACCAAGTCCTTATAGCTGTTCTATGATATAGCCTACCATATACTCTTAAAGTGCCTTATAATCTTAAACGGTTATGGTAACTATGGTTTGGCTTTATCGAAACATGTCGTGTAAGGTGTCTAACACTGTGGAATAATACCCCCATGCCATTTCTGGACATGAGGATATTATTCCCCCCTTCTAGAGGGAAAGACATGTTAAAATCATACTTCACTGTTAGCCTCTGACCAAAGCCTCAGCATCACAAAATGGATGCTGCTGCCACGACACAAGTCTGACCTCCTGCAGCTGGGAGTGATCCCAGCCAGGGAGGCCTGGACAATAGGTTTCCTGCTTGGGGAGGTGCTAGCACCTCCCCAGACAGCCTTTAGTGTATTGGGGCAGGGTGGGCTGACAGGAATGAGACATGCCTGGGGCACACAAGGTGTTCCTTGCATAGTCCAGTTCAAACCGGCGCTGGGGCACTCCAGCCCCAGCTCTGGCGCGAAACTGGACAAAGGGAAGTGGGTGTAACCACCCCCTCCCAGGTCCCACCCATAAGGCGTGACCTAGCAGGTATCCCAGCCCCCCAGATTAGTATAAGAGTGGGAGTTGGGCCTCAAGACTTTAGATTATCCTGAACCTGCAAACTTGAACAGAAACTCTGGACCTTCGACATTCGACGAAAGAAGAAGACTGAAGAATCTCCCTTGTGGCCAAGGAGTGGCTACCCTGTGCAAACAGGCAGAATCAAGAGACTACCCTTTGCTTTGCCCACGTTCTACGAGGAACCGACTGCAGAGCCCAACCAGAGCCTTGACTTCCAGACTTCTCCGACCCTGATCCACATCCACAGCAGAGCTGAGATCCGTGGAGGCGACGAGCGACGTGGGACCGGCTACCTGGGAAAAGTGGCTAGTAACTTCAAGCGCAGCTTCTGAGGCACCCTCGAAGTTGTGCACCGGGGATTGAGAAGCCCCAACCCCAAGCACCATCTGCACCGAAGATCAGCCCCCCACACTCCACGAGTCCTGCGTGGGGCCCTTCTGCATTTTCCTGCTTGCCGCGTCTGTCCGGTTGCTGGCCCGCTGGCTAGTGGCCTTTGTGACGACGCACCCTGAAATCTTCTGCGCTGGTTTGGCTCCTCCAGACTGGCTCCCGCTTCTCTGCAAAGAAGAAGCACCCCAGACCTTCCTGGTCTGCACCAGAAGCAAGTCCTCCGTTCTTCGTGGGTTCCGCTTGCCAAGGCTTGGTGAGTCCTAGTCCAACTTCGACACCGCCGACAGCAAGAGCCTTCGTGGGACAGCTCGCCTCCTGGTCCTGGTCATCCTCGACGCTTCCTGGTCCTCCTGGCTGCAGCGACAAGCTTCACCTTCACCTGCAATCTTCACAACATCGCCTGGTTCCTTCCTGGTTCCACGTGGTCACTGGCTAGTGACCTTGACTCTGTCCCTTCTGCTTGCAGGTCTCCTCTCTTCTTGATCCCAGCCTTGGGATCCACCGGACACTCTTCACTGACTGCCTGTCAGCATCTTTCTTCAGGCATCCATAGGAGTCAACGACGAAAACCGACGCATCTTCACCCCTATGCACCCGCAGCCTGTGGGCTAGGTAACTTGGGTACTCCGGTGCTCATCAGGATAGTGACTATCCTAGTGTCTAGTTTTCCAGTCTCGACTTCCTAGCTACTCCGGAAGTGTCCTAAATCTATCGTTTTCTAAACTATACTATTGCTAGTGACTTTTACGCATTACGCGTGAGTGTTTCCACTCTGCACACGAATCCCGTGGGCCTCCCACTTCCTAACTAACGCTAGTGTAGTGTAGCCCCAGTGATTCCCTAGGCCTAGGCCTATTCTATTTCCGTGACAGTGGTCCTTATACCACTTACTTAGTATATGGTTTGCGTGGCCCCTAGGGCCTAACTGTATTACTTACCTGTGTGACTTAATGTATGCTTAAATAAGACTGTCTTGTACTTACCTCTAATCTCATAAAGAGTGCTGAGGGTTTGACTAGAATAAATACACTTTATTTTATATATATATCTGTTGTGGTGTCCTTTCATTTGGTATTCAAGGGATTATATATGGTATCACAGCTGGCTTCACATGCCATTCAGAGTTTAGCCTAAGACTGCTCTTGTCCATGCTACCACTAGGATAGCTGGTCTATAAGGTTGACTTTACAACCAATCACCATAAGGGTATTTGGACTGATATAAGGTGTACACTAGAACTAGTGACATCATACATCAGGCCAACTTCTCACACTGGGGATGGTGGTTCTCAGGCGGGGACCAGATGGGCCAAGCCCGGACGACACTTCCCCGGGGCGTCCGGTGCTCCCTCCTCCAGCCCGCGGTGAGGCAAAGTGCCCAGGACGGGCTCCATGGGTCTCCCGGGCGTCCGGGCCCCGGGAGCTCCACCGGGCCTCCCATGCCTGAGGCCAAGCGTGGGGTCTATGAGCCCCCCCAGAGGCCTGCAGCCCCAAAGCCCTGCAGCCCTGGAGCCCTTCAGCCCGGAGCCCTGGAGCCCTGCAGGCCCGGAGCCCTGCAGGCCCGGAGCCCTGCAGCCCCGGAGCCCTGCAGCCCCGGAGCCCTGCAGCCCTGGAGCCCTGCAGCCCCGGAGCCCTGCAGCCCCGGAGCCCTGCAGCCCCGGAGCCCTGCAGCCCCGGAGCCCTGCAGCCCTGGAGCCCTGCAGCCCCGGAGCCCTGCAGCCCCGGAGCCCTGCAGCCCCGGAGCCCTGCAGCCCCGGAGCCCTGCAGCCCCGGAGCCCTGCAGCCCCGGAGCCCTGCAGCCCCGGAGCCCTGCAGCCCCGGAGCCCTGCAGCCCCAGAGCCCTGCAGCCCCGGAGCCCTGCAGCCCCGGAGCCCTGCAACCCCGGAGCCCTGCAGCCCTGGAGCCCTGCAGCCCCGGAGCCCTGCAGCCCCGGAGCCCTGCGTGGGCAGGCGGGAACCCTAGCGCGAAGGCTCGGGGTTGGACAGATGGGAGTCCTTTCAGTCCCGGCCATCTGGTCGCACCTTTCCCTCGGCCATCTGGTCGCACGCAATGCTTTCCAATGGGGCGACCAGATGGCCGGGCCAGCCTGGAAGTCCCGATGAGGGCTCATTTGACTCCCGGATCCCAGTCAGGGCTCCAGGAGGTCGGGCGCATCCGCGCCTAGGATCCCCTCCGTCACTTGGAGCGCGAGGGTTACAAGAAAGGTGGGTAGCCTTCCTCCGGATTAGTAGGGGCAGGGTATGCTGGGACACCCCTCCTGGGGATGGTGGTTCTCAGGCGGGGACCAGATGGGCCAAGCCCGGACGACACTTCCCCGGGGCGTCCGGTGCTCCCTCCTCCAGCCCGCGGTGAGGCAAAGTGCCCAGGACGGGCTCCATGGGTCTCCCGGGCGTCCGGGCCCCGGGAGCTCCACCGGGCCTCCCATGCCTGAGGCCAAGCGTGGGGTCTACGAGCCCCCCCAGAGGCCTGCAGCCCCAAAGCCCTGCAGCCCTGGAGCCCTTCAGCCCGGAGCCCTGGAGCCCTGCAGGCCCGGAGCCCTGCAGGCCCGGAGCCCTGCAGCCCCGGAGCCCTGCAGCCCTGGAGCCCTGCAGGCCCGGAGCCCTGCAGCCCCGGAGCCCTGCAGCCCCGGAGCCCTGCAGCTCAGAGCCCTGCAGCCCCGGAGCCCTGCAGCCCCGGAGCCCTGCAGCCCTGGAGCCCTGCAACCCCGGAGCCCTGCAGCCCTGGAGCCCTGCAGCCCCGGAGCCCTGCGTGGGCAGGCGGGAACCCTAGCGCGAAGGCTCGGGGTTGGACAGATGGGAGTCCTTTCAGTCCCGGCCATCTGGTCGCACCTTTCCCTCGGCCATCTGGTCGCACGCAATGCTTTCCAATGGGGCGACCAGATGGCCGGGCCAGCCTGGAAGTCCCGATGAGGGCTCATTTGACTCCCGGATCCCAGTCAGGGCTCCAGGAGGTCGGGCGCATCCGCGCCTAGGATCCCCTCCGTCACTTGGAGCGCGAGGGTTACAAGAAAGGTGGGTAGCCTTCCTCCGGATTAGTAGGGGCAGGGTATGCCGGGACACCCCTCCTGGGGATGGCGGTTCTCAGGCGGGGTCCAGATGGGCCAAGCCCGGACGACACTTCCCCAGGGCGTCCGGTGCTCCCTCCTCCAGCCCGCGGTGAGGCAAAGTGCCCAGGACGGGCTCCATGGGTCCCCCGGGCGTCTGGGCCCCGGGAGCTCCACCGGGCCTCCCATGCCTGAGGCCCAGCGTGGGGTCTACGAGCCCCCCCAGAGGACTACAGCCCCAAAGCCCTGCAGCCCTGGAGCCCTTCAGCCCGGAGCCCTGGAGCCCTGCAGGCCCTGAGCCCTGCAGCCCCGGAGCCCTGCAGCCCCGGAGCCCTGCAGCCCTGGAGCCCTGCAGCCCTGGAGCCCTGCAGCCCCGCAGCCCTGGAGCCCTGCAGCCCTGGAGCCCTGCAGCCCCGGAGCCCTGCAGCACGGAGCCCTGCAGCCCCGGAGCCCTGCAGCCCCGGAGCCCTGCAGCCCCGAAGCCCTGCAGCCCTGGAGCCCTGCAGCCCCGGAGCCCTGCAGCCCTGGAGCCCTGCAGCCCCGGAGCCCCGGAGCCCTGCAGCTCTGGAGCCCTGCAGCCCCGGAGCCCTGCAGCTCTGGAGCCCTGCAGCCCCGGAGCCCTGCAGCCACGGAGCCCTGCGTGGGCAGGCGGGAACCCTAGCGCGAAGGCTTGGGGTTGGACAGATGGGAGTCCTTTCAGTCCCAGCCATCTGGTTGCACCTCTCCCCTCGGCCATCTGGTCGCGCGCGCAATGCTTTCCAATGGGGCGACCAGATGGCCGGGCCAGCCTGGAAGTCCCGATGAGGGCTCATTTGACTCCCGGATCCCAGTCAGGGCTCCAGGAGGATGGGCGCATCCGCGCCTAGGATCCCCTCCGTCACTCGGAGCGCGAGGGTTACAAGAAAGGTGGGTAGCCTTCCTCCGGATTAGTAGGGGCAGGGTATGCCAGGACACCCCTCCGGGGCTGGTGGTTCTTTGCTGGGGACCAGATGGGCTATGCCCAGGCAACATCCTCCCAGGCGTCCGGGGCTCCCTCCTCCGGCCCACGGCGTGGCAAAGCGCCCAGGGACGGGCTCCACGGGTCCCGGGCAGTCCTCCCCCGGGGCGCCCGGGGCGCCCGGGCCCTAGAGCTCCGTCGGTCCTCCCCGTGCCTGAGGCCCAGCCACTGTCCCCGAGCCCCCCCCCGGGAAGCAGAGCCCACCGAGCCCTTGGATCAGGCGGGAGCCCTACCGCTATGGCCCGGCTCTGGGCGGGCAGACGGGAGTCCTTTCAGTTGCAGGCCATCTGGTCGCTCCTTTCCCCTCGGCCATCTGGTCGCGCGCAATGCTTTCCTATAAGGGGGGCCAGATGGCTGGGCTGGCCTGGAAGTCCCAATGAGGGTCCATTCGCCTCCCGTATCCCAACCAGGGCTCCAGGAGGCCGGGCGCGTTCGCCCCAAGGGTCCCCTCCGTCACTCGGAGCGCCGGGGTTTCAAGAAAGGGGGGTAGCCTTCCTCCGGATTACTAGAGACAGGGTACTCTGGGACCCCTCTCGGTCCTCAGCCGGCAGCTAGACGGGCCCGGATGCTGCCCTGGTTCTGTCCCGGGGCCTGCCGCGTGGCAGGGTGCCCGGGACAAGGGGTCTGGAGGGTCCGGGGAGGCTTCCCCTGCGCCTGTGGTCATGGGAGCCCCGGCTGGGTCCAGGGTCCCGGCCGGGCCCCTGGTCAGGGGCTCCGGCCCCAGGCCCCGTCCCCCGGCCTGCGGCCCTCCCAAGGGCCCGGGACAGGGTTCCGTTGTGGCCGGGGAGCCTCCCCTCGCTCGGCTGGGTTCAGGAACTCCGGCCGGGCCCCTGAGGGCCCCGGGGAGGGCGGCCTCCCCGCCCCGTGCTCTGTCCTGGGTCCTGCCGTGTGGCAGGGTGCCCGGGACAGGGTCCAGAGGGCCCGGGGAGGCATCCCCTGCGCCTGCAGATCTGGGGGCCCCGGATGGGTCCAGGGGCCCGGCCAGGCCCTGGGTCAGGGTCTCCGTCCCCGGGCCCCGTCCCCCGGCCTACGGCACTCCCAAAGGCCCAGGACGGGCTTCCGTTGTGTCCGGGGAGCCTCCCCTCACTTGTCTGGGTTCAGGAGTTCCGTCCGGGCCCCTGGGGGCCCCGGGGAGGGCGGCCTCCCCGCCCTGGGCTCCGTCATGGGTCCTGCCGCGTGGCAGGGTGCCCGGGACGGGGTCCGGAGGGCCCGGGGAGGCTTCCCCTGCGCCTGCAGATCTGGGGGCCCCGGCTGGGTCCAGGGGCCTGGCCGGGCCCCGGGTTGGGGTCTCTGGCCCCGGGCCCCGTCCCCCGGCCTGCAGCACTCCCAAAGGCCCGGGACGGGGTTCCGTTGTGTCCGGGAAGCCTCCCCTCACTCGTCTGGGTTCAGGAGTTCCGTCCAGGCCCCTGGGGGCCCCGGGGAGGGCGGCCTCCCTGCCCCGGGCTCCGTCATGGGTCCTGCCGCGTGGCAGGGTGCCCGGAGCGGGGTCTGGAGGGCCTGGGGATGCTTCCCCTGCGCCGGAGGGCCTGGGGGCCCGGCTGGGTCCAGGGGCCCGGCCGGGCCCTGGGTCTGGGTCTCCGGCCCCGGGCCATGTCCCCCGGCCCGCGCCACTCCCAAAGGCCCGGGACGGGGTTCCGTTGTGTCCGGGGAGCCTCTCCTTGCTCATCTGGGTTCAGGAGTTCCGTCTGGGCCCCTGGGGGCCCCGGGGAGGGTGGCCTCCTCGCCCCGGGCTCCGTCATGGGTCCTGCCGCGTGGCAGGGTGCCCGGGGCGGGGTCTGGAGGGCCCGGGGAGGCTTCTCCTGTGCCCACGGGCCTGGGGGCCCCGGCTGGGTCCAGGGGCCCGGCCCGGCCCCGGGTCGGGGTCTCCGACCCCAGGCCCTGTCCCCCGGCCTGCGACACTCCCAAAGG